>NC_056731.1:1883985603-1884005603 GCF_019279795.1 Protopterus annectens | reverse complement strand
AGTACCCAGACTTTTTAACCTTTCAAATACTGACAAACATTATTAAAAGCTATAAAAACAGTATCAAAAAAGTGTTTTGCCAATTGATAAAGACCATAATAAATCAAACAATATTACTCAATCATGAGAATATAAACTTATAAAATCATAAAATCATAAACACTACAAAAATATGAACGGATAAATAAAATTTTGAGACTGCATTAAACACTACTAAAAAATTCCTTTAAAATATAATAGTATTTATACCCGATCTCAAAACTCGTAACCTCATAAGCACTTCAAGTGGACTCTCAGTATCTAAAATGCTATATTAGTTCATATATTAAACACATAAATACACAAATATATCAGTAGAAACATCAGTTTATGTATGTACATAGCCTATGCTACTATAATAACTTAAGTGAGAAATTATTAAAGTAGTAATACTAAAAGTGTAGAACATGTATTTTATCTGGCAAGGGCTTTAAGCTTCAGTATACATTTAATAGAAGCGTATTCATTCAGACCAGGGGGTGTATGTGCTGCTTTGCGAATTTGCTACATCAGTTCGCATTCCTCTAGTCTTAATTCCCCTGGTCCCCCTCTTCGGTCAGGTTCAACTTTTTGTATTATTGTGAATGCAAACTTGTGTGTTGGATTTTCAGCTTTATGCTTAGCCAGGGCATTTGTCAAAATTCCCCTTTGGATATTATATTGATGCTCATATATCCTCTGCTTCAGCTTTCTTTCCATTTTGCCTATGTAAAATGATGGGCAAAATTTGCATAATGCAACATAAACCACTCCTTGGGAGTCACAAGTATGTTTACCTCTCATTGCATACTGCCTATTTCTAATAGTAACCTGGTTTCCTAATTTTATGAACTTGCTCTGCTGGCAGTGTCCACATTTACCCATACTATTTCTAAATGTATGCTTCTGTTCTTGCCTTTCTAAAAGGCTTTTCAAATTTGGTCCTCTTCTATATGTAAAATGTGGTCCTGCCTCTAGTACTATATTGATCCTATTATCCTCCAGGATTATGGTCCAGTTTTTCTGTATTATATCTTTGATGTAATCTACATCTATAGAATATGTAATCAGGAGACTAGTTGTTAAATTTCTATCAGTGCTTAGTCGCATACCCATATGGTCTAGATCAACAGGATTTTGCATAACATCCCCTCGATTGTTATCTTCATAGGCATTTTGTATAATAGGTTTAAAATGACCCGAAGACCTTTTAAGGTTAACGTCATCAAAAATGTGCATGAGGAAGACCTCCAGGTAACCTCTTTTTAGAAACATATCTTTTAAAGTTGCACATTCCAACATGTAGTCACTGTCTGCAGAGACCATTCTGGCTGCCCTTACTGTTTGCCCTTTTACTACTGCTTTCTTTGATGATATGGGTGCAGCTCGTAAACTGTAAAATGCGTTTGAGTAGCTGGGCTTCCTATAGATTGTTGTCTTATATCTATTATTATTTTTATCTTTAGTTATCTGGATGTCTAGAAAATTTATAGAATCCATTTCAACCTGATATGTGAATTCTAAGAAATCAGTAAAGCTGGTAATGGTTGTAATAAATCCATCCACCATAACTGTCTGGTCCTTCCACACAAAAGCATGTCATCTTGGTACCTACTGTACCATATGACATTGTCCTTGTTATTATTAAAAAGGAATTCTCTTTCCCAAAATGCCATTACACAATTTGCAAAGCTGTCCCTGCAAAATCAAAACCATTTGTCAGAGATCCTGTCGAGACTAGGTCTTGAACACGCAACTTAAGAGGGAATATTGAATTGTATGAAATAAATAAAAATTCACGAGCTATGAGTGAAGAAGAAATATGTCCACTCATAGAAGTACCAAATCCACAGGCAGGACAGGTGGGACACTATTCAAACGAAGCTCACCTGGTGTTACTCTTACGGAATTGTTTTTGGTCAGTTTCACTGATAGTAAAAACAGAGCCTTTGTTCTTCTTTTCTGATCTTTTTTTATTTAGAGAAATGAGCTGTCAGAAAGTGTATTGTTGCTCTGCAATGATTGGTGAATGTGGTTTTGCTCACTCTACAGATCAAAAATTTTAAGTATATTCATATATATTTATAGATAATATAATATAATATAATATAATATAATATAATATTGTTGTTGGAGGGAAGCACTATAGCTTATTAGTGGGAGTGGTAAGGACTAGGTAGCCTATCTACCACAAGAGGAGTGGTTTCTGGCCCAGAAATTGTAGTTTTTTGACCATTTGGGCAGTTTTTCCATCTCTTTCAACTTTCTGGTTTAAAAGCCTGTGTATGCACTTATTTCCCGCCTTTTCTATAACTAGTCTAGTCCAGGTACAGATTTGTGTGTCTAGGACTGTGTGTAAGCTTCTGCGCCCCCCAAGCCTTTTGTGCTGGAGAGAAGCCTTCTATATTATCAGTGGGATGGGTAAGCACTAGGTAGCCTATCTACCACAGGAGGAATGTTTTCAAGCCCAGAAATTATAGCTTATTGGCTGTTTGGGCAATTTTTTCCATCTCTTTCAACTTTCTGGTTTAAAAGCCCACATCTGCACTTGTTTACCACCTTTCCTGTAACTAGTCTAGTCCAGATACAGATTTGCTGTATCCAGAACTGTTTGTAAGTTTCTGAGCCCCCCAAGCCTTTCGGTGCTGGAGGGAAGCCTTCTAGCTTGTCAGTGGGAGTTGTAAGCACTAGGTAGCCTATCTACCACAAGAGGAGTAGTTTCTGGCCCAGAAATTGCAGCTTATTAGTCGTTTGGGCAGTTTTGCCATCTCTTTCAACTTTCTGGTTTAAAAGCCCGTGTTTGCGCTTTTCCCACCTTTCCTGTAACTAGTCTAGTCCAGATATAGATTTGCTGTAGCCATCACTGTTTTTAAGCTTCTGAGTGATGCCAAAGTCTGCTCTTCAATTTTTCCCTTAGATCTTCTAGTTCACTCCTCTCCTACACGTTTACTAGCTTATTAGTTTAGCACTTTACCAGACTTCTTGTAGCAATTATTGCAGCACACAAAAGTGCTACCAACACTAAACGTTCTACAAGGAAACAGCTCCAGTATTTATTATTAATGTCCACCCCTCCAGGCCTGTCTAAAGGTCAGTTCCCTGTGCTTTCTCCTATTAACTTGGTGAACTTGGGCATCCTAAGGCAATGTAGCAACTGCCTCATGTACACTGACAACCCTCTCCTCTTACCTCCCAACACTCAGACTTGCGAGAGATGCACTTATATATACAAACTGGATGCCACACACTCTCCAGCCAAGACTGAAATAGCTGGTCAAGAGGAGAAGGTCAACAGTTGCACCAAACCACATGGAACACATAGCCCTCTAGAACACACACCAGTACTGCCTTCACATAAAATCACAAACCACACACCCACCTTCACAGAGGTTCTCAATAAAAATCTACCCAAACAGCACTGACCTCCAACACACTCAACCACCACAACACAACACTAACCATGAGATACATAACTCTCCTAAACAGTGTGTCACTCAACCAAAGCCCCTAATGCAAAACAGCATGCCCAACACACTAGCCATAGGTGACTCGATAGTGAGACTCCTGATGTCCCACTCACTAGGTTGAATAAGGAGAAAGTAACAGTCAGCTGCCTGTCAGGCGCCAGCATCCACCACATAATGCATGCACTCAGGTCCCTCAACAGCAGGTATAAATATGACTCTGTCATTGTACATGTGGGTGTGAATGACCTGAGACGTACCTCCCTGGACTACATGAAAAGAGACATGGAGGAGCTCTTGGATTATGTAGCCCAGACGGGTATGACTCTATCCCTGAGTAGCATCCTACCCATCATCCAGAATGATACCACAGTAGAAGCAGAAAATGATTGATTTCAACAACTGGCTAAGTTTCCGGTGTCATTCTAAGCGGATCCAGTATCTGTCTGCCTGGGATGACATGATTGACAGACCTCGATGCTTTGCCAGAGATGGCCTGCATGTGTCACCCCTGGGCTTCTGGATACTGGCCAAGGCTCTTGACATCCATATAGTACCTTTTTTAGGCGGTGTTCCAAAGACCAAATTACCACCGTAACAGCTACAAACAAATGCAATCTGAGGGTCATGCTGCTTAATGCTAGAAGTCTAAATCTCAAAATGCACTTGCTTGAAGCACTCTTTAAAATGAAGAACATAGACATTTGTGCTGTAACAGAGACCTGATTCAAGGCAGCAGAAAGCACCCCTGCACTACCAGGCTATAACTCATTCTACACCTTTCGGCCCCAGAACTTGGACCAAAGCTCCAAAGGTGGTGGTGTTTCCGTATTCATAAAGGATGTACACACCTCTAGACTGGTAGCCCAACATAATGCATCTGAGATACTTCAGGTGCAGCTAACATTGGGTAAGACAGCAATTCAGGTCGTAGTCTGCTATAGGTCCTCAACCATGTCCCAAGACTCACGCTCCACGTTCTTAAGCACCCTGGAGAATATTAGAGTCCAACCTAACACACTCATACTGGGCGACTTCAACTACCCCTCCATTAACTGGGAAAACTACTCATGTACCAATACACTTGCCCAACGTTTCCTGGAATTCATTAATTCCAATGCCCTGGACCAGCTTGTCCTTACCCCCACTAGAGGTAGCAACATCCTTGACCTGGTCATTACTAACATGGGCGATCATTGCTCTACACCAATAGTTAACTCCTCCCTGATTAGATCCAACCACAAACTAATCACCTTGGAAATCCACATCCTTCTCAACCCCCCACCCCCTGCAAAGGTAACTACCATGAAAAACTTCTCCAAAGCTAACTTTGGGCTCCTAAAAACATAGGTGGCTAACTTCATGGCACCCATGTTAATTAGTTGGCTTCTTGGGTGCTCAACAATTTTCACTCCTATCCAACCCTGCTATCTGTTTTTGTTGTAATGGTATTTAGTAATCTGTGTAAATCAATGTAAAATGATCAGTTTTGGTATTTCTTATCAACACAGATAAAAATATCACTATTTTGCAGCTAACTGCATGCTGATTTTATACTCATGTTTTGCTGCTTCATGATCACAATATAGTGAAAAGCAGACAGGAAGTGATAAATTAAAACAAACTGGGCATACTGCAACTAGGAAATAAGGCACATTCCAGAATTGTTCAAACTTGATTAAACAAGTTTGAACAATTCCAGAATTTGTCTTATTTCCTAGTTGCAGTATACCCAGGAATTAATAAATTGCCTGATCATGTAAATCTAAAGATGCATCTTGAAGTGATTTCCAACCTTTGCATATACATAATAATATCTAATAAGCCAAGTGCTGCAATGCATTTTCCTGCTTGTCCATCTGTCTTCATTTGGTCCATTGCTTAATAAAAAGCATAATATTTTTTTTTAATTAAGCACGTCTGAAATAAATTTAACCTTTCCCATAGTGGCATTACCTTTAACATGTGGTGCATCCATATTCTTTAATGAGTACTGTAGGTCAGAGTGTAGGTGCTGTATCTATAAGAAGCATATCAAGGACTTTTGTGCTAGCAAGTTAGGGCTAGTGTACATTTCCCAGTTGATAGTGGGATAATTGAAATAACCAATCTGTTTGGTAACATTTGGATTATCTTCAGATTGGTTAAGTAGGCTTCATGGGTGTTGTGACCTATGGAGATGGATCTATAACTGGCTAAGACTTGAATGGGGGTCTTACCCACAGTAACCTGGACCTGAAGTAACTCCATGGAATTGTCCAGTCTAACTAGATGGGAGGTGAATTTATCTCTAATATACATTGAAACAGCACCTCCTTTGGTTTTCACCCGTTCATTCTGCCATCTAAAAGTGTGGAAGTCATTGTAGCCTTGCAGGGCTGGGGTACTCTCTGAGGCCTTAAACCAGGGTTCTGTGACTGCACAGACATCTACATTGTTTAGTGATAGAAGTGCTTCCAGGGAGTGCAGCTTTTGGTTTAAGCTTCTAGCATTTCGTAGCATGACCCTTATTTTGTTCTGATTAATTTCATGTTGGTAATGTTGTTTTCAAGACCTTGCCTAAAAAGGCACTATGGTAGAGGCAAAAGCCTTTGCCAGCAGCCAAGAGCCTAGCAGTACCAGGTGCAAACCACCTCTGGCAAAGCAGCAAGGTTTGTCGGACCATGGCTTCCCAGGCTGAAAGGAACTCGATCCCCTTTGAACGATACCAAAAACTGTGCCAGTTATTGAAATCAATAATTTTTTGTTTATACTGTGGCATCATTCTAGGAGAAGGTAGTATGCTGCTCAAGTCTAGGACATACCTGCCTGGGACGCCTCCTCAGAGTGGTCAACCATGTCTCTCTTTATATAGTCCAGTGAGGTATATCTTAGGTTATTCACACCAACATGAACTATGACAGAGTCATAACGGCACTTTGTAGCTGAGACACCTGAGTGCATGCATGATTTGCCGAATCCTGGCACTGGACAGGCAGCTGACCGTAATTTTCTCCTTGTCCAACCTGGTGATTAGGATGTCCATGCATCTTACTACTGAGTCTTCAATGACAAGAAAAATTGTTTTTTGAGTGTTACACCTTACAGGCTTGGTGGGTGAGACACTGGTGTTGCTATGTATCATGGGTGCTGTGGCGACTGTGTTAGCTGTAGCAGACTTGTGTTTTGGAGGTCTCTGGTGTTTCAGTAAGTTTTTTGAGAGAACCTTATTATATGTGGATTTACATGTTTGATACATGCTATGTGTATGAGTGGTGGCATTACGTGAATATGTTGTGGCGGGTGAGTTGACAACCTTCTCTGTGTTACTGTTGTAAGTCAGAGAGAGCATGGATTCTAGATTCTTGGTATAAATACATCTCTTGCACTCTGCACTAGATTGTGTTATGAGTAGATAGTTGTCTGTGTACATGAGGCAATTGCTACACTGTCTCTAGATTTTTGTATTTTTATAATGTTTTTATGAATGAAATGTTCTATATGCTTTTATGCAGCCCAGTCAACAAATGTAAAATAAAATAAAATAAAATAAATGTTTTCATGTTTATATAATGAGTTCTGAGCTACATTTTTTGGCTGTTGAATGAAATGCTTTATATGTTTTTATGAAAGAAATGTTTTTGTATTTATACAATGAGCTGCATCTGGTGTGGCTTTAAGGGCTCTTGTTAACTCCTAATTGTTTTTGCATGCTAATTGGCTGCTTTGCTGTTTAAAAGTACTATAGTTTGGATCTTTATTTGTCTGATGAAGCAGCTGCTGCTGTGAAAGCGCTTACTGTTTGTTCTACTGTTTGTTCTGGGATTAAATTTTTGAATTTTACTGCTGTGTTCCAGTGCCTCCTTTGACTGTGGTATTGTATAACATATATATATATATATATATATATATATATATATATATATATATATATACATATATGGTAACAGTTAACATTTTTGATTGTCCAACTTCTTGACAATAGTACCTGCAGGTCCTTTTTGCCAAATATTAGGCTGTGTATTTATGTGTCTGTGATTAGGGTTATACCTAGGGTTAGGTAAGGAAATATTTTTGGGGTTTTATGTTGATTGCAATGTGGGTGTGAGTTAGTTATTGATGTTTAGGATTAGGGTTGTGGATAGCTTGGGGGGTAGTTTTAGTGTTGTACATGTGTTCTTCATCTGAATGTCTTGATTAGTGGTACTTTTAAGGAAGGCTTTTTTCTTACGGTATTTTGCCCGGTTGGTGTTGCGGTAGAGGTACGGTCAGGATTGAGTTGGCACACATGATTAAGACTGTGCTGGGGGTGAACCCTTTCCCTAACAGTACCCAACTCTTCTAGTATATAAACCGTGGACACCGGAAGACATCCGGAAAGCCACAGAGGGAATTCCCCATCCGAAAGTTAATTTTAGAAAATTCTTAGAAGACTTACAGGGCATGAGGTTAAGTTACCATTTAAATGGAGAGGAAGTTGAGAAAGTAGTCAGACAAATCGTAGGTCCAGATTGGCACATGATCAGTGGCAACTGGAATCCTTGTGACGCAGAACATAGGCCACTCCCACATAGTAACGCAGAACTGGATAACAGAGTGAAAGGTCTGACAGACCGAATCTCTGAGAAATGGAAGCCTAGGGCTGACTGGACTTGCATTAATCAATGCATACAACAAGAAGGTGAAACTGTTGATAGATATTATGCCAGATTATTAGAGTGTTTTAATAACCATTGTGGAATGCAGGTACCTGAAGACCAAACACATGATTCTCCATATGAGCAGCAATTAAAGAATGCATTTTGAAAGGCAGTATTGCACCCATTAGCAGCTTTATTACAAAGCACATGGTAGATCATCGTACGAGTAGATTACAGTCATTACTTGAATATGCAAGACATGCCGAAAGGCATTTTAATAGCAAAAAGAAAAAGAATACTCAAGTATTTGCAGTAGAAGACGGATCAGAAGTCTTTGTAGTACAGACCGGGAAGAAGGGTAAGAAAAATGCTCAGGGAAACAAACAATCTGATAAGCGATCAGAGGAGTTTGAAGAGAGAAAGAAAAGGGGTGAATGTTTTAAATGTGGAAAAAAGGGACATTTAGCAAGGGATTGCAGGCAAAATAAAAAGGTAACCACGAAAGACAAGGAGGGTGACGACTGACTATATGATAGTCCAGAATCACTAGAAGGGAATAATCAAGAAAAGACAAATGCAAATGTGATAGAAGAAATAGAGGAAGTACAAGAAATCATTGATGGTGAAGAAAATGAAATTTTAGACTTGGCATTATTGAGCCTAGAGCTCTACTTGGCAGACACAAAACTGGAAGTTACACTTCTGGTAGAGGGGAGGGAAGTTAAATTCCTGTGTGACTCAGGGGCTTCACGGACCCTGATACATCCTTCCAAACTACCAGAAAATTCAGAATCACTTGATTACATATTAGTGAAAGCAGCTAATGGACAGCTGTATCGGGAGCCACTCTCCCACAACATAGCAATAACTGACCCTGTTTCAGGGATGACCCAGAAAAGCAAAATTGTTGTTTCTGCAAAATGCCCAGTAAATCTTTTGGGCAGAGACCTTATGCAGATATTTGGCATAGCAGTAGTTCCAACTATGCAGGGTATGGAAGCACAGTGACAAATGGATACTTTTGTAGTGCGACCGGAGGGTGAAACATTTTATTGGTACAGCCAGGACTTGGTTACGACTGGTCCAGGGGCAGTAACCGAAGAACTGATGAACATAGCCATCAGTAAATCCCCCTCCCTTGACACTGATAAACAGCATTTGTTGCATTGCACTCTATATTACTGTAGCAAACCAGGACCTGATAAAGAATATGAGCAAGAACTGTTTAGAAACCATGCTAACAGATTAGTATTACGTAATCTGTACTGGGACACAGAAGGAAACAGTGTAGTTAGCTGTTCATTGCCCCAGGAATTCCTAGCCCTTTACAAATCTAATCGATTACCACATGTTAGTTTAACTAAAGATAAGAATGTGAAGTGGGCAGACCTAGGAGAAAAAGTCACAAGGTGTGAAAAACAGACAGAGTTAGAACTTTCAGAACAAGGAGTACAAAAGCAGAAGTTGAATTGGATAACACAGACACACCCAGTTGTGCACTTGCAGGCAAGTGAGGACAGCTAAGTAGCACTCTTACTAGAGGAAGAGTAAAAAGCCTTAGGAGACATACCAAAAACTCTCTGGTCAACAGGAAAATCAGATGTAGGACTTATTCGTACAGCAGGACCAGTCACTATCATGCCAAAGTCAGCATTTAGACCTCAAAAGAGACAGTATCCCTTAAGAAAGGATGCAGAAGTAGGAATCAAACCTATAATAGCAGCCTTACTTAAGGAAGGAGTATTGATAGAATCTCCTGATTCACCATGTAATACACCCTTATTTCCTGTTAGGAAAGCATAGAGAATGGCGTATGGTCCACACAGTTATACCTAGAGCACCTACGGTGCCAGATCCACACACTTTATTAAATGATTTGAAACCTCAACAGAAGTATTTTTCTGTGGTAGATATTAGCAATGCGTTTTTCTCAATACTGATACACCCTGACAGCCAACATTGGTTTGCATTTACATTTCAGGGGAAAAAGGTATACATACACGCAACTACCACAGGGATATTGTGAGAGTCCGACAATATTCGCACAGGAAATGGCAAGTAACCTGGTGGGATTTATCCCACCGAAAGGCAGCCAGATTTTACTTTATGTAGATGACATTCTGCTGGCAGCCCCCACCCAGCAAGAATGCAGAGAAGATACCATAGCATTACTACAATTTCTAGCCACTCAAGGACACAAGGTAAACAAAAACAAACTGCAACTTTGGAAAAAGCAGGTTAAATACCTGGGATATGTAATATCCAAAGAAGTCAAAGTATTAGATGAAAACAGAAAAACAGCAATATTACAAGCACCCAAACCAACTACCAAGAAGGAAATGATGTCCTTCCTAGGTACGACTAATTTTTGTCGGAGTTGGATTCCAAACTATGCCTTGGAATCTGCTCCACTGACCAACTTGATATTCAAGAAGCCTATGGCAGCACAAGAGTTATTACAATGGACACCAGAAGCAGAATCAGCTTTCTGCAAATTGAAACAACTGATAGCATCCTCATTAGTTTTAGGATTACCGAACTATCATAAATGATTTTTCCAAACTGTAGATTGTAAGCAGGGTTATATGACATCAGTGTTAACACAGCAACATGGGGACAAACAATGCCCCATAGCTTACTATTCATCACAGCTAGACCCAGTGGTGTGATCCTTGCCCCACTGTGTACACGCAGTAGTCGCAGCTGCAATGGCAGTGCAGGCTTCAGCCTCAGTAGTGTTATTCCACCCTCTCACATTGAGAGTGCCTCATGCAGTCACAATTATTTTACTGCAAGAAAAAGTAGCATATCTTTCTCCTGCTAGACATCTTTCCTGTATGACTATACTGTTGAGCCAACCTCATATGACAATTGAAAGATGCACAACTTTGAATCCATCAACCTTGCTCCCAACCCCTGCAGATGGCAAACCACACTGCTGCCTGCAGGAGATTGAGCAAAAGACACTGCCTAGAAAAGATCTCACGGATGTTTCCTTGGATAATGCTGAGGTGACATACTATGTAGATGGCTCATGTAGGATGGGTCCTACAGGACAAAATCTAGTGGGGTATGCAGTAGTTTCTGATACTGAGATTTTAGAAGCAAAGTCTTTACCACACAACTTATCTGCACAAGCAGCAGAATTGATTGCTTTAACAAGGGCATGTACCTTGGCAAAGGATAAATGTGTGAACATTTTTACTGACAGCCAGTACACTTTTTCTACTGTACATGTTTTTGCACAGCAGTGGAAAAATAGAGGAATGATAACATCTACTGGTAAACCAATTAATCATGTGCAATTTATTTTAGATTTGTTAGAATCTATTCAGTTACCTCAGAAAGTAGCTATTTGTAAATGCGTAGCTCATACCAAACAACAGGATAGGATTTCAAAAGGTAACGCGAGAGCTGATACAGCTGCAAAGCAAGCAGCTTCAGCTTCAGAAGTATTTCTTTTGAGTGATGAATTACAATCATCTGAGATTTTAGATTTAGAAATGTTAAAAACAATGCAGACACTTACTACAAATGTAGAAAAACAAAAATGGATAAAATGAGGAGCAATTCTTGAGAAAGGGCTGTACATCTCCAAAGAAAGAAAACCAATTTTACCATCTAACTTGTTTAGATATGCAGCTTTGTTGAGCCATGGGCAGTGCCATGTCTCAACAGGGGGGATGGTACAGTTAGTGAATTGAGTGTTTACAACATATGGATTTACAAACTACACAAAAATTTTTTGTGCAGCATGCCATGTTTGTAACAAGCATCATGCACAGGGGGCACTGAAGCCTAAGCAAGGGAGTTTCCCTACACCACCGTATCCGTTCCATACTATCTGTATGGATTTTATAGAACTAAACAAATGTGAAAATAAAAAGTACTGTCTTGTCATTATAGATATGTTTTCCAAATGGGTGGAAGCTTTTCCGACTAAAAATCCAGATGCAGCTACTGTTGCAAAAGTCCTCATTAAAGAAATTATTCCTAGATTTGGCATACCGGAAAAGATTTATAGTGACAATGGCACACACTTTGTAAATCAAACTATACAACAATTGAGCCGTTATTTCGGGATTTCTCTGAAAAAACATTGTGCATACCACCCCCAATCTGCAGGATTAGTAGAGAGGCATAATGGAGTTCTGAAAAATAAGCTTAGGAAATTGATTAGTGAGACACAAAAGAACTGGGTGCACTGTCTGCCTCTGGCACTGTTGAGTATGAGAACTGTTCCAAATGTAAAAGGGTTAACTCCTTTTGAAATACTGTTTGGGAAGGCATATTATATACCTCAGTGGAAACCTATCATGCCTGCAGACCAGGAGGCTGACAGTTCACTTGCAGAGTATATGAGGCGATTTTTGAATAACAAACTTCTGCAGTTAAATTCTGTTTCAGATAAAGAACAGGCCAGACCATTGGAAGCAGCAGTAGTCCAAGGCACGTGGGTCTGGGTGAAGGTCGTGAAGAAAAGGAATTGGAGTTCTCCAAAGTGGGAAGGACCGTACCAAGTGCTACTGTCAACACCCACTGCAGTCAAGATCGCAGAGCGAGCGTCCTGGATTCATCTGACACACTGTAAATTGGTTAAGAACTTTGAACTGGACAAAAACCTTGTTACTGTTGTACAACGAGAACAAAATGACCAGGTATAGAGTAAACAGGGATGCAGAACAACCTCAGAAAAATTGCATGATCATCCTGTTAGCTATACTGATAACAATGATCTTTTTGCTGTGGCCTTTCCTTTTTCCAGCCACACGAGTTGAACTGAACAAACATGATGCATTACTCATAGACTGGCATCCAAACTTTAACACTTACCAAGCAATTAAATATGTGTATGCTGAGACTTTTAATGTTTCAAACTGCTGGATTTGCACAGCTATACCAACAGCATACGGGGGACTATTAATGACTGCTGTCCCCCTAGGGGTCAATGAGACCTGGGAAAACTTGATTTTTGATACTACACCTGTGAAATCACAAGACAAAATAGCATTGTACCTACCTGTTACACAAAAAGGAATTGTATGTTTTTATAAAAATTACACTATTCAGGTGGGTTGGAGCAATTGCAATGTGACTGTTTCTTATAAATGTTATATTAAGGCCAATAAGGCAGAAACTATCTGTGATGCAAACTATGACTCATATCTTGAGAGAATGAAAAAGACTTTTCGTGAAATACAACACAATCCTGTTCTTTTTAAGCAACTTTCTATTATTGACAAGAAAATGTTTCATGCAGGGCAAGCATATATCAATACTAAAGTAGAGAATTGTTATTTTGTTTGTGGGAAAAAGGCATACAAATGGCTACCTGAGAATTGGTCTGGCAGTTGTTTTTTGGGTTACCTGGTTCCGGCCATATGACACACTGCAGCTTTGCCTCAGGGGAAATTCGAAATGTCAGAGAGGTCAGCAGTAAACCTAGAAGTCCAATCAAGAGACCCGAGAATCCAGTGGGATGAATCGAAGCAGGGTGGAGAAACCATAACTCCGTGAAAAACAAAGAGAAACTGACACATATGGACTTGAGTGACACTATTATATCATGGGCAGGTATAGCCCCTGCATATGGTGCAGTGAAATTGATTTGGGAGCTGAGAAAACTGTCCAAACTTCTCGAAGTTATGAGCAATGCAACTTTCTCTGCTCTCGAATTAGTGACTGATGAACTAAATGCTATGAGAACTGTGGTGCTTCAAAACCGCATGGCTCTTGACTTCACCCTAGCGGCGAGAGGTGGTACGTGCGCTTTAATCAAAGAAGAATGATGTTCGTATATTCCTGACAACCAGCATGAGATAAACGACCATCTTGAGGTGATCCAGCAAGTGTCGACCATGACCAAACCAGGCCCAAACCCTCTGATGGACTTTTTCCAGAATTTGTTTGGGGGGTGGGGTTCCATCCTAATGAACATCCTGATTGCCATTTGTGTGGGATTACTCCTATTAGGAGCATGCATTTGTTGTGGTATTCCCTGCATGAAAAAGTTAATCAAAGATTTTATAGACATATCAGTTTCTGAGACTTTGTATCAAAGTACTGAAATTGAAGAGTTGTTGAAAACTGAAATGCTTTCATAAGTCTAAACTAAATGACTCTCTTAACTGCAAATTCAGAATGGAAGAGGTTAGGAGAAGAAGTAAACTGTTTAAGCTTTTGAAAATAGAATAAAAAGTATTAACAGGGGGGAAATGTCAGAAAAATATTCATTTTTATATATGTCTAATGCTTATTAGAAGCTAAAAGGGTTAACACATTTTCATTCTATTTTATGTACAAGCTTAATTCTGTATGAAATTATAAGATGATTTTTCAAACCACAGTATGCTTTCTGAAACTGCAAGATGCACCCTGACCTAGTATTTGCTAGCACAGCAAAATTCATGTTTATGCCTTTTGGAAATGTACTGAGAAGCAGGTGATTATCTGCTAGGTCAGGAAAATGTATGAATAGTGTATGAATAGAACAATACTGTTTTCTATAATATGATTGAATATGAACAATCAGCTCTGTTCATGTTATGAGAACATGCACAGCTGTGGAAAAGGAGAGATACATGAAACAAAAGACTGCTTGAAGAATCTGTACTTGCTTTGTGCTTGAATTAGCTATAGTACCTTGAATGGTAACATAACATAGTGGGAAGCTGTATCTAACTGGTGGTCACCAAGGCCACGTTGTTTTTCTTAGGAAGTTTTTCATAAAATTGATAGTGCAAGCAGAAAATCATGGACAAACAGCTGCTATGTAATGATGATGTTAAAACTTGTGATCTGTTATGTCAGCTTGGTAGGCAATGTCTTATTAGAAAATGTATCAAAATATCTGCACTTCCTGATTCTAGTTAGACAAACTCTGTATTAGCTTGTTTTTGTCACCTTGCTGCAAGATTAAAGTGCCTTAACCTGAACCTAGCGTGTATTGATCATTTTTAAAGTTTATTTTCCTATGACACCCTGACTGTTTGAAGTGCAGATTTAGGGAAATGTGTAACCCCAGATGAACATTACATTAGAGAGGCATTTGTTTTACACAAGAGATCAGAAACCAGGGAAACTTCTGCAGCTTATATTATTGACCTGAGTAACCAAGCCAAAATGTGTGAGTTTGGTGACTTAAAAAATGAGTTAATAAAAAACAGGTTCATGTGTGGTATTAATAGTGCTGCTGTGAGAAAAATGTTGCTTCGGGTCAGTGATTTAACATTGAGTAAAGCTATAGAGATTTGTCAAATTCATGAAGTTACAGAAAAACACAAAGTATGTTTGCAAGTGACAAGAGTGTGGTTTCATCAGGCTCCAGAGCAAACACAGATAGCATGCAACACGTGGCAAACAGAAGTAAGGGTAAGCAGATGGCAGCTACAACCCCTGCTGGTTCACCAGGAAAACCACATAGTTTTCCAGCAAGTTCTAAGACTAGTTTAGTTAAAGGAGCATGCTCAGTGCAGTACAAGCGTGAGTTAGTAAAACCCAAGTTGAGCTTTATTGTTAACTGTCACAATTGTGGTGTCAATAATGAGTCTAAAAGAGAGAAATGCTTAGTATTTGGTCAGCAATTTCACAATGTAAAACATGGAACCATTTTCAAAAGTTTTACAGATCAAGTAAACCCCACACAGTTGTAAAGAAGGGTCAGTCAAAAAAGCAAATTGATCAAGTAGGGTTCCATCAGTCTACTTTCTATGTAGATGGTGTATCAGTAACTGGTGAAAGAGTTGATGCAATGAATTTATTGGCAAAGAGCAAAATGTTTTGTACTGTCCAGATCAATGGTAAATCCACAGAAGTTAAAGTAGACCCTGGTTCAAAGTGTAATGTTATATCAGAAGATACATTTGCTAAAGTGAGAGCTAATGAGCAACTTAATGGGGCCGGTAGCAAAACTTGTTGCTTATGGAGGTGAAGAAATTCAAACCGAGGACTCAGAAATGCTTTCATGTTATTTGGCTAAGAACTGTTACAGCTTGTTATTCTATGTAGTTCAAAGACTGGTGCAGTTGTTACTGGGTCTCAAATACAGTTTAAGAATGAATTTGCTTTTTTTTACCAAAGAAATTCATCATATAAGTGCATATCCTAGTTCCAACTTTTCTGAAGCCATTTTCTCAGAGTATGCTGATGTTTTCGATGACAATCTGGGCAAGCTTCCAGTTGTGTATTCCATGAAGTTAGACCCAGAGGTCATTCCAGTAGTCAGACCACCAAGAAAAGTTCTGATAGCTATGCAGGATAAAGTCAAAGATCAGTTGGATAAAATGGTACAGCAAGGTGTAATTTGTCCAGTTATAGAACCAACTGAATGGGTGTCATCCATGGTAGCAGCTCACAAAAAAGGGACAGACAAAATCAGAATATATATTGACCCAAGAGATCTGAACAAAGCATTGAAAAGACCACATAATTCAATGCATATAGTCAAAGAGGTAGCAGCTCTGATACCGAATGCTACTATTTTTTTCTGTCTTGGATGCAAAAAGTTCATTTTGGCAAGTGAGGCTTGATCACAAATCCTCATTACTAACTACTTTCAGTACCGCGTTTGGTAGATACAGATTCCTAAGGATGCCATTTGGAATAAATTCTGCAAGTGAAGTTGTCCAGTGTGCAATGGAGCAAATTTTTTGGGTCTACTTTAGGACCTCAAAAGTTTAATAGCTCAAATGAATATGGATCGAACCATATGCACCCCCCACACCCCCTGCTACTTAAATATACCAACTCCAAGATCACACTACATTGATGTAAACGGAAATCTCCACCTACAGAGATTTCCGTTTACAATTTCAATGTTTTGCGCTTTCGGTGTACTCGTGTCGAGAATATTGTATTCGATATTCTCGGACTTCAAGCACATAAAGTAGACCCAATTTTTTCAGGTTACCCTTGTGCCATAATATTAGGTGATTTATTGGTTGGAGGCAATGGTGAAGCAGAGCATAACAGAAACCTAAAGAGAGTTCTAGACAGAGCATGTGAAGTAAGCTTGAAGCTCAATCCTTTGAAGTGCGAATTCAGACTACCAGAAGTTATTTATTTATTTATTTATTTTACATTTGTTGACCGGGCTAGCCTAATTGGATATATGTCTATTTTCAGTAGAGGCCCGAGGAGAAAAGCTCAGAGAAAAAAATGTATTATACATAGAGTCTACAGAAAATAATGGCAAAAACACAATAAAATTACATACATATGTAGGTCATGTAGTTACCAGTACTGGCTTGAGACCAGACCCAACCAAGCAAGCAGCTATTCTTGAGATGTCAGCACCAGATAACATGCAAACTCTGCAGCATTTCCTAGGCAAGGTCAACTATTTGGGCAAGTTCATACCAGACTTCAGTGAGTTGACATCACTTTTAAGAGAGCTGATGCACAAACATGTTACACGATCTTGATTAGCGCAACACCAAAAGGCATTTGAAGACCTCAAGCAGGAAATTGCCACTCCACCTGCATTAAGATACTATGATGTAAATAAACCAGTCACTCTTTCTTCTGATGCTTCAAAATTTGGTCTTGGCACAGTTATTCTTCAAGAGGGCAGACCATTAGCCTATGCATCTAGAACACTTACCCAAAATGGAATGCGATATGTTCAAATTGAGAAAGAGATTTTAGCAATAGTATTCGCATGTTCAAAGTTTCATGATTATATCTATGGTCAAGCTATTGGACGGCTGTGGTGGTGCAGTGGTTAGCGTTGCTGCCTCACAGCAAGAGGTCCTCCGTTCGATCCTCGGCTGGGGTGTCTTCTGTGCAGAGTCTGCATGTCCTCCCTGTGGTCACGTGGGTTTCCTCCAGGTGTTGCAGTTTCCTCCCACATCCTAAAGATATGCTGTAGGTTTATTGGACACTCTAAATTGGCCCTAGGTGTGAGTGTGTGCATGTGTGTGCCTTCTGTGGAAGGTTGGGTGCCGGGTGGGCAACATGACACTGTAAAACTCCACTGCCAGTCTTGAGCACACAGGTAATCTGCTGTGGCGACCCCTAACCGAGAAAAGCCGAAAGAAGAAGAAGAAAAAGTTCTATGGTCAAGCTATTCAGATTGTAATGGATCACTAACCTCTAGTTACTATTCTAAAGAAGCCTATGCATTTAGCTCCAGCAGGATTACAAAGAATGATGCTCAAATTGCAAGAGTACAACTTCAAAATGGTCTATAAAAAAGGCAAACTACTTTATCTGGCTGATACCTTATCCAGATCACCCAGAAATGCAACAGACAGCTTGACGTGGAGAATTTTGACTTTGTGACTTCAGGGCATAATTTCTCTACCACTAGATTGATGAGCTGGAGATCACACAAAGACTGATCCAGTTTTGCAAAAGCTCAACCAATACATTAATGCTGGATGGCCATCAAAACAATCTAGTGTACCACCTGAAGTGCAAACCTATTTTCCCTACAGAGATGAAATGTTGACGGAAGATGGCATTATTTTCATAGGTCCTAAAATTGTTGGTCCTGCTTCCTTACAACATGAATATGTCCAGATTTTGCATCACGGTCACCCAGGTTCCAAATCTACTAAGAGAATGGTGAGAGAACTAGTATTTTGGCCTTCGTTACTAAAAGACATTGATGAAGTACTTTCTTCTTGTTCAGTATGCAATAGTACTAAACCGCATTTGCAAAGAGAACCACTTCATTTAAGTCAAGTTGCTTAACTACCTTGGTCAACAGTAGCCACTGATATCTTTGAGTGGGACAATCAACACTAATTAGTATTGGCAGACTCTTATTCAAACTGGTTTGAGATTGCTCTGTTACCTAATCTAACATCCACTACTGTTATTACTAAGTTGGAACGTCATTTCTCAGTCCATGGTAGTCAACACAAAGTTATTTCTGACAATGGTAACCAATTTACTAGTCAGTTATTTCGGAAATTTGCAAGAGAATGGGACTTAGTACATGTTGCTAGCAGTCCTGAATATACACAGTCAAATGGAGTAGCTGAACGAGCAGTGCAGAGTGAAAAACAATTACTTGAAAGGTCAAAGCATAACAATACCAATGTCTTTTTGAATTTACTTAATCTCAGAACAACACTGCCTATTAGTTCCAGTTTATTGAGGCATAAAGCAAAGCACACCAGAACCATCAGAGCCCAATTATTCAAGAAGCATTCTATCCAGAAGTCCAGTTATGATAAACTGAGCAGATTTCTTCATCTGTAAAAAGAAGGAGAGACAGTGAGGATACAAATGGTGAAAGGTTTTGACTGGATTGGTATATGTACCGAGCAGAGATCCTACTTTGTAGAATCTGAGGGTGTGCAGTACAGGAGAAATCACAGACATCTTCTTCCTGTACTAGAATCATTATCACAGCATTGTTCCTGTGATACAGACTCTAGATCTCAGAGCAAGTCAGATGTTTTTCCCCATCCCAGAAATTGTCTTAACCTCTACTTCCATTCATGAGGATGTTCCAGGTATTCCCAAGGTTGAACATTCCATAGAGGCAGTTCCAGCTGCTAAATCTAATTCTCAGTTTTATGTCACACGATTTGGTCATATCTCTAGGCCCAGTGTGAAATAAACAGTGACATGGACATAACTATATATATGTATCTAGTTCTGTATAATTGCATGACAAAGAACTATTTGTATTATCTGCATGCCAGATGTGATTCATAATGTTGCATGATCTATTCCTCTAAGATGGAGGATGTAGATCAGAGTGTATGTGCTGTATCTTTAAGAAGCATATGAAGGACTGAACGGTCCTCGGTTGGGGTGCCTTCTGTGCGGAGTCTGCATGTCCTCCCTGTGGTCGTGTGGGTTTCCTCTGGGTGCTCTGGTTTTCTCCCACATCCCAAAGACATGCTGTAGGTGGATTGGACACTCTAAATTGGCCCTAGGCATG